>NC_066318.1:17880000-17882500 GCF_022539315.1 Serinus canaria
CTGATTTTCTCCTGAGTGCTGGACAGGCTTGGCAAATGAAAAGTGAGATTTATACCCAGGCAAAACTCCTGTCCTCTTCTTTTGTCCTTCTGCCAGAAACCCACCAGAAAACCAAAGGTTCTGTCCTGGAGAAGGTTAAAACAAATTTGGCACATATTCCTGGGATGGGAGAAGGAAAACTTTTCTCTAGGGAGCATCAGCCTGTGCTTGTAGACCTGTGGGATGTCGTGGTGCCTGTCTGGGGAGCCTGCCCTGGCAGATATTGTGCACCAGCCCTGGCACCCACACAGAGCATTAGGAAATAAGGCTGGTAGTTTATTTTTTATAGCAATATAACCACCATAACTGTGCACAAAGTCCCAGAGAGAGCAACCTCAGTAAGCAGTGATGCCTTGTGGAGGCTGCCCTAGAGCAGAGGCTGGGCAGAGCTAAAGAATAAAGCAGGGATTTATTAGGAGGCCTCCATGGATGAACCTTGGGCAGCACAAGAGCCCAGCCAGGGCTGCACCCAGGATGAACCAAAATGGGCACAAAAATCCCTGACTGCTCACAGGGGCTCTCACTTTGATCAGTTCTGCTCCATTTGCATGTTGCAGTTCATTGTCCAATTCCAGCTTTAGGTTATGAAGTCCCATCCTGCTTGTTTTTCCCTCTCCAGCCCACGTTGTTTGTGCTCTTGAGCTTAGATTTGGATCATTTGTCCTTGGTCCCAGCTAGAGCAGGAATTGTTTTGTCTCCCTGCTCTGTGCCCAGAGCTCACCATCCCCTCACATGAAGCCCAGACCCACACACTAAAGCAGCACAGAACCTGAAAATAGAAAAGCTCAAACCTGAGGCATCACTAGAAGAAGGCTTCAGGACTTCAGGACTTATCAAAGTAAACTAATAATGGCATTTCACCAAGTGAGTCTGAGTGTTACTTTCCAAATACAAAGTAGACAACAATTAAAAAGGCAAAATGGCTGATTTATACAAGAGATCAGAATAAATAAAACAGATCAGAACAATCCCATAGGAATAATCAAGAGAAATCAGCCTTGTAAACAATGGCAGAACTCCTGATGGAACTGTCTGGGGCTGGATGGGGGAACCTCTGACAAGCCCTGCTCAGCAGCTCCTGTTTTCCTGAATTCCCCTTCCCAGGGAGTCCCTCCATCCCAGGAACTGTCCCAGCTGGGTCTTTGCTTTCACCCTGCACTTCTCTCATCCCAGCAGGGCTGCTCTTGCCCGAGCTGACCCAGAGAACTGGGCTCATGTCTGCCTGCTTGGGAAAGCCAGGAGAAAACATTCCAAACGTGAGAACAGCACAGCCACTCCAGAGCTGTAAATCCATCACTCTGCAGGCTTGCTTGATCTCCTTGCTGATGGAGCAGGGCATGAAGCAATAAAACTGTTCACAGAATCCTCAGTGCCTTCGTGGTAACACCTGGCCTTGCCTTCCCAGAGATGCCATTGTCCTTGGAAAGGGCCCCACTGGGTGGGATGGCTGGGCCAAACCCAAAATGAGCTGGGCCAAGAGCAGGGAGCTGCCAGGCTCTGCCCCAGGCAGTCCCTCCTGCCACACTCTGCTCCCTCCATGCTGACACAGGATTTAGGGATTCATCCCTCCCTCTGGGAATTCCTATTGAGCCAAACCCTTCTGCTCTGTCCTTACTCCACAGAAAACCTGCCCAGGCTAAAGGGAAGTTGTTTAAAGCATGGGAGTCTCCAGGACTGAGCAGAAGAGGAATAAATAAATTTGGGCAGCCGAATAAATAAATTTGGGCAACCAAATAAATGTGAGGGACAGCAGGAAGGGTTCTTGTGCTGCCTCACACAGCTGGGGCTGCTGCAGGCTCAGGCACACCCTGGCTTTCCTTCACCCCTGGAAAAGAAGCAGGTAATTTTGCTTTCTCACAGGGAAGCAAATCAAGACTTTTCCAGAAAGATCAGTAAGATCTCTAACTTAATAAAACATGCAGTGAGGGAGCAGCTTTCAGTCTGCCTTTTCCCCCCTCAGATACCACCACAAAATGTGTCAACAGCCAGAAGAAAATAAATGTTCTGAGCCATACAATGGACAATTCAAAGACAGGCTATTGTCTTCAGCCAAGCACAGCCTTAAACCTGTGTGTGTGAGAGGCAAGGCTTGTCCCGAGTGTGTAAACATGAAAATAACTCAGACATGATCCATTTCCAGAGAAAAAATGTGGCAGGCCAAGAGGTGACCTGATTCTCTCTGCTTTACACTGTGTAATGGCTTAAATTGTGTTTTAAAGGTCCTCAGGCTGACATCATTGTTTACATTGACTGGAATAATTCTTTAATTGTAACAAAGCCCTTCCAAGCAGGCAAGCTCAGTGCTGCTGTGTCATGCAGAGAGGGCTGACACCACTGCCTTGCCTCATGCACATCCAGAAAGGGCTGAGGAAGGGATCTTGGGTCAGAAACAGAGCTGGGGAAGGGATCTTGGGTCAGAAACAGAGCTGGGGAAAGCATTTCTCCCCCCACCTGGGTTCTG
>NC_066318.1:17887500-17904548 GCF_022539315.1 Serinus canaria
CTCAGCACAGCCCTGCCTAACTCTGGCCACAGAGATCCAGGGAAGGTTTAACTGCACTGAGGGGTAAATCCAGGCTTTGGGAGGTGGAGCAGAGCTTCACTGAGCTCGGGGCTGCAGAGGAACCGTGGGGGCAAGGTGGTGAGGAGCTGACTCCTCACTAACACCAGTGCCATCCTGAATCCTCAGCCCTCCTGGCCCTGTCTCCCCCTTCTTCCAGCCCAAGGAGGGCACCCAGAGGCTGTGCTGATGTTTTATCTCTTCCTCAACATGAGCCAAGCTCCTGACATCCACAGGGCTGCTCCAGGTCCCTCACTAACCTGCCCCTCTGGGCACAGGGATGTTCCTGCCTCCCTCCCTCTGCCACAGGACACAGACTTTGCCTTCTCTTGGCCTCCTCTGTGCCTGGCACTGATGGCAAAAGGAATCTGGACCAAATTCCAAGGTTATTGGGGCCGAAATGATCAGGAAAGGAACCTGGTGAGGAAGGATCTGAGCAGCCCTGAAATGTGGGCACCATCTCCAACCAGGATTTTCTCCCTGGACTCCCTGTACTCCACCCTAAGCCTCAGGAACACTTGGGCACACCACATTTTCTACCATATCCAAATCCCTCTTTATCATTCCTCTGATCCACCAAATCCTGTGGTGATTTGTGCCTCTGAAATCCACACTGGATTTTCCAGACTGTGCAGAGGTTGGAGCTCCCAAAGCATGCAGCTGGCTGCTGCTGCACGTGTCAGCCAGCTGGAGCACAGCTCAGGAATCCTCCCAGGGCTGGTCCAGGTGCTGCCCAAGGTGTGGGCACTGCTGGCTGACCTGGCACAGGACAGATTCCCTGGGGACACCACGGATCCTGAGGATTCCTGCTGCAGGGGCTCCTTGCCACCTGCCAGGTTTGCTGCTTCAGCTTTTCCTGGAAAAGCTGGACAAGCCCTTGGGAAGACAAGCTCAGGCTTAGTTATTTATTCTGCAGGTAACTGTGGGGAGGATGTGAAATTCCCCAGGGTTTGTGCCTGCCAATCAGTCCCTTTCTGCAGGAGGAGTACATTAAATCCCTAAATGAATCCAAGAAAATCAAGGACAGTGATGCTCCACAGTGTTTCCAGAAGCTATCCACTTAGCTATGAAAATATAATATGCTGAAGAACAACAGCCTCGTGCTGTGCAATACATCCACTACCAAAAAAAATGAAAAAGTCCTTTCTGTCAGAAGGAATTCCCCAATAAACAAGAGCCCATCTCCCTTACACAATTTGCAGCGTCATGAGTGAATAGCTCAGTAATCCAGCAAAATCCTCATGCTTAATGAGATAATGAAAAGTCATACAGCAGATGGAAAAGCTCTCCCAAATCTCATTAACCTGCCTCTTGGCTTTTCTGATAGCAGCAAAAATTGGGAATAAATCCGGGGGGACGGGGAGTTTGCTGCAAAGGAAAATGAGTTTTGGAGAGCAGGGGATCTAACCTGGCACCTGGGCTGAGGAGGGGAAGGCAGTGAAGAATCACCACGTGTACAGAAATTGAAATATCAAAGAACCGATATTCAAAAATTGAAATCTCAAGAATCAGAACTGGAATGTCAGAGAGAATGCCCGTGATGTCTGTGCCCCCAGCTCCAGCATGAGCCCAGGACAGCGGGACAGCCCAGGTGCTCGCAGCCAGCTCCTCCTTTGAAAGCCTCAGCTCTGCTTCGAGCGATCAAACCCAAACCTCCCGCACCGAGGGAAGAAAGCCACAATTCGGTGAACACTCCAAGTCGCTACTTCTAATCAAGCGGCCAAACCTCGAGGGGGAACACCCGTTAAAATCTGACCTAGGTGTGCGACACCTTCGAGGAGGTTTCGTGTTTTCACCTCTATTTCCAAAGATCAGTTTTAACGGAGGTGCGAACCCCGAGGCTTTGGGGACAGAGCGGTGACACCTGCCCGCCGGCCCCGGCGCTCTCAGGTGGGCGACACCTCCCGGGGCAGCCGGAGGAGCACAGAAAGCGGGGAAAAGCTCAGCAAAGCATCACGGAGCGCTCTCCGAGGCCCCCGAGGGACGGCCCCGCTCCGGGCCGGGGCAGCCCCCGCGGGCCGTCCTCGCCCGGCGCCCCCGGGGCGGGCGGCTCTTACCGTGCAGCAGCAGCAGCCCCTGCAGGGCACACACGGCCAGGAGGGTGCTGGCCCGGGGCAGCATCCCGGGGCCGGTCCCGCTGCGGGTCCCGAGGCAGCCGAGCCCGCTGGAGAAGTTTTCCTTCGCGGCGGAGACTGGGGAAGGGACGGGAAGGACGAGGCGCGCAGGAGTTCCCACTTGTTGATCCCAGTTAAATTGTCCTTTCCATTCACCGCTTCATCCCGGGGCTGCGGGTTGTCTTTGCCTTCCCTTCTTCCCGAGGTTCTCGGGTTTTTCCTTCACCCCCTTTCCGCAATCACCTGATTCCTTCTTTTCCCCCGTTTCTCCGATCCCTGCGGTGTCCGGGGGGAACCTTGCTGTGCCTCGGAAGCCTCCCCAGCCCTCCTGGCTGGCGCAGAGTCACTCGAGGGGTGAGAAAGCAAAGCAAAAACACCAGAAAAAGTTTGGCAAAAACTTTCCCGCACTCGCTGCTGGCGGCTGCTCGCGCAGCGCGGAGTTTGGATAAGGTGGCAGAGCCTCCTCTGAGATGGGCTCCTCCAGGGAGGTGCAGGTGCCGGCGGGAAGGACAGATCTCCCGGCAGGACAGGAGCAGGGGGAGCTGCCCGGAGCCCACCTGGCTCTACCTGCCCGGGGACACCTGCCCGGGGCGGGCAGCAGGAGGGCGGCGGGGCCGGGGCATGGCCGGAGCCCTGGCTCTGTCTCTGCCTGTCCCCCTCCCCTCCGCCTCGCCGGGGCTTTCGCAGGGAAGTTTGATGCGAGCCCGAGATTCTTTATAGGGACAGGAAAAAAAAAAAAAAAAAAAAAGGAGGAAGGAGAGACGTCACCAGCCGAGGCGAGGGGACTTCACTCTCTCTCTCCCTCCCTGTCATTTCACAGAGCTCCTGGGTTTCCTGTTGCTGCTGCCTGAGATGGGGCAAAGAAGGGAATTCCAGCTGCTTGCGGGCATCGCCCGTCCCTGCAAAGCCGGAGTTCGCGGGGTCAGGTGCCTTCCCCCGGGAGCACAGAGGTGGCGTGTGCCAGGCTAAGGGACAGCGGGAAGGGGACAGACGGCACCTGAGGAGCGGCTGTCCCCTGCAGGAGCCGCTCTCTGGGCCCCTTCACCCGGAGTTCAGCAGTCTGGGCTCTCCGTGCCCTGCTGGGATGCCACCCGCACACTCCCTTGCTCTTGGGGCACGGAGAAAACCCCGCGTTTGCGTCGGCTGTTCCAGGGAATCCCGGGGATGTTGTTTGTACTACCCGGCTGCCCCCTGACCCCTGACGGGTTTCTCACCTGGGCGTTATCTCCAGCTCCACCCACACACCCGGGCTCCAGCCGGCCCTGGGCCGTTTCCCTTGCCGTGCCAGGCAGGGTTTCAGCAGGGATGGGCACTCCAACCCTTTTGCCTCCACCCTGGAAATCACTGCCCAGTCCTGGCTCAGGGCTGCTCCTCCAGCCACAGGTGCTCCCCGGGCCAGCACAGCCTCAGCTCTGAGTGTCACAAAGCTCCAGGAGATGTCCCAGGGCACGTAAGGGACACTTCTGTGAGTGCAGCCAGCACGGAGGTGACCCGGAGGGAGCTCTTCTGTGCTATTTCAGTGCACATATCAGAGGTGTGGCTTGTAAGAGCACTGAGAATGAGAGAGTGCTGGAAGCTCCACAGCTGCCCCCACAGACTGTCCTTCCCAATAATGTAAATAATCCCAATAACCCAAACAATCCCAATCCCAGCAGGTGAGCTCCTGGGGACACTGGTGTGACAGGACCTGCAGAGCCTTACAGGAGAGCACTGCCAGTCCCTGTGCCTCAGTTGATGGGGTTGGTTTGGGTTTTTTTGGTTCCTCTTGCTCAGTTTGTTTGCAAAAGAAAAGCAGAGCCAGCAGGTGCACCAGACTTTTACAGGATGGAGATCAGGGATTGGTGACAGGACCTTTTCACACCTCATCTTAATCCAAAATCTGAACCCTTAATGCCCATACCAGCTCTGAGCTCTTCACTGCCATGCACTGGAGCAAAGGGAGACACAGGTCCAGTTCTGAGAGTTACCATTGGCAAATGGGCTCTTCAGAAGGTCAGGATTGACACCTGTCCCAAATTCAACAGGAAATTGAACCCAGGCCTCAGGTATTCCCAGGTTCGTGAACAAGAAGCTTCATTTCTCATGCACACTGTTAAATCATGAATGCTTTTCTCAACATGATCTTCATATAAATGCCCAGATCATTGTCAAGATGAAAAATTGCATTTTCTACGCCTAAAATTAATTTTTTAGGACGTACAACTTTCCCCAGCTATGGGTTGGTTACAGTAAAGGAATCCCAAATAACTATGGATAATGGTAAAGACTGATCCCATATGAATTTAACTGGAGAATCAAAACTCCAACATAATTCTAGGACTGTAGTTTATTTGTAATTTATGGGGAAGTGTTTAAAAATTTATTAGAGGTTACTTACCAGCTGGTAATAAATCGTGTTGTATTTGTATAATGCCCCAGATAATCTTTTATCTGTTGATAAATGTAATTGATCTTTTAATTAAGATTAAATGCCTCTAGTGTGTTGTTTCACAAGCAATTCAGTCTTAGAACCTGGTCAAGCAGTCCTCAGTTTATAATACTTTATTTTCCCCTCATAATACACAAAATGAAAGTTATAAGAAGGGCACAACTTGTTCCTGAGCACCTTCCTGTGCCTGGAGCAACCTGTTAGAGTTTTTCCAAAGGAAAGCAGACTTCCCTGGCACAGCAGCCTGTTCTGCTCACACAGATGGGAAAAGCCATTTGCTAGCTGGGCTAGAACTCTTCATAATAACCCAGCTCATTTTCCATGGCAGATATTCCATCCCAGGAGCTCAGAGCTCTTTACCCATATTAACAAATACCAGCCTTGCCATGCTCAGGGGAGCAGGAGCAGGGCTAGGAAAGGTCATTTCCCTTCCTCATGAGGCACTTTGGGCTTTGCAAGGCACCCAGCAGTTGCAGCAGTGTGACCATAACTAAATAAAAATAATCCCACCCTGGGGAGTGAAGGTTGCTGTGTCTGTGTCCCAGACAGCCGGGGTGGGAATTCCTGCAGAGCCCTGCAGGAGTTTGGCTGGAATTGCAGGGTATGGAATCTGCTCCTTGTAGGACCTGGCTGACCCCAGGAGATGCCCAGCCACCCTCTGTGGTATCTCCAATCCTTCCACAGAGGATCACCTGTGTTGTGGTGGTGCCTCCTGCCAGCTTGGCACGGAGCAGTTCCAGAGCTGGAACCCCTTCCCTTCATCTCTCTCCTCTCCTGGTGCTCATCCATGGAAGGGGACAGAGGGAATGCCTGGGGATTGGGTCTGGAATTGCATCCTGTGCTGCTTTTAGCTTTAAAGGTAAAACCTCTCCATCCCAGAGGAGTGGTCCAGCTCTGGGCTGGTTCCCAGGCCCAGTTCCAGCAGTCAGAGCCAGGCTCCCCTGACTCAGCCCCTGTCTCACAAATTCCCTGCCAGGCTCCTGCTTGCCTCCCTCAGCCACAGAGGGAAGAGAGGAGTTTTGTCCCTAATCCTGAGTTTTAGCTGGGTAAATCTGCCCTGTGTGTTGGGGTGGGTGCCCTGGGGTGCCTTTGCTGTCAGCTGCACACACAGAACCCTGGCAGATTCTGTCCTGCAGGACGGAATTGTTCTCCAAAGGGGCTCCAAGGCAGTTGGAGAGAGCTGGGACCCCCAGCCATGGCTGAGCTGGGGTGGCCTCCCGGAGCTGAGCTTTGCCTACAGAGTGAGAAGCAAGGAGGACAAACCAAGGGGTTGAAGGTCCTTTCTCCATGTTGGTGATCTTGGTTCCAGTGGCTGTGACAGCCTTAGGGAGTTGGCACAGCCCCAGGCTGGCACTGTGGCCCGTGCTGCACATCCTTGTCCCCTTCCTGGATGGACAGTGTCCCACCTCCCGCAGACTGAGCCCCTGGCAGAGGTGGTGGAAGAAGAGAGAACATTGCCAAGGTGCCTTGCAGCTCTCTGTGACCAAACCCTGCCTGCCCCTGAGCTCAGCTGTTGTTTATTGGATGCCCAGGCTGCCTTGGAGCACTCCTGCCCTCCAGGACAGGCAAGGTGCTGATGGATACACCTGGGATGTGCTCCCTGAGCCACAAGCAGCAGCAAAGCCATCAGCAGCCAGGGCACAGAGCCCAGCCCAGCCCCACCTCCCTCCAGGACAGCAGCAGTGCCAGCAGTGCTCCCTCATTCCCAGGAAAGCTGCAGGGCTGGGTGTGCCCCTGCCCACAGCCCAGGCTGAGTGCCCTGCACACATCCTCCAGCCCCTGGGCAGGGAAATCCCAGTTCACATTGTCACTCTGTGGCTGAACAGGGTGGAGAGTTTTCAGATAAAAATATTTTTCCCTGGAAAATGGCATGTTATCAAAACAGAAACTTTCTGTGGGAGAGCTCTGGCTGGAGTCATTTCTGCTAGGGATGGGCTTTCCAGGGAAAGGAAGCACCATCCCAGCCTTGCCTGCAGCTTGGTGATGTCCTGGGTGCCAGGCCTGCTTTTGAGTCATGAGCCTGGTTTGGGTCAGAAAACTGAATTGTCACCTCTTGCCAAACTCCTCAACAAGTCCAGGGGCTGAGCTTTGGCCACTGCAATCAGCTCCTTGCAGACGTGTTTGCTTACTTATTCCTTTGTTTAGAAAAAGAAAAAAAGGCCTCAAGAAAACCCCATTTGGCTCAAGCACAGAATGGGAACAAAATGTTTCTCTAGCTGGGAAAAACATTTCCTGGCCAGCTTTGTCCAGGCTCCCAGCAGCACTCAGGGAGCTGTGGGAGCAGCAGGGCCATGGGCACGTCCTGTGTCCTCTGTGGGGTGGCAGTGTCACAGGGAGGGACAGGCAGCACACACAGCCACTGACAGAGCTTCCCTGCAACTTTCTGCTTTCTGCTAGAAGGGAAAACAACGACAAAAAAGGGTTTTTATGAATAATTCAAAGCTGGAAGAGGCCTGCCAGTCACTTCTAACAACAGCAAAGTATAGATAAAGTAATATACTGCAAGAGATTTTATTTTTGTATAAAAACTGTGGAGAATGAGGAGTTTCCCTCTGGTGCCATCCTGACAGGTCCCTCCCTCCCTCCAGCCATGGGCATCCAGCCCCAGCCCCAGCCTGTCCTGCTGCCCTTCCCTCCATCAGCCTGAGTGGAAAGCTCCTCAAACACATGCTCAGAGGGCAGAGGAAAGCAGGACATTTCCTCCTGGTGCTGCAAACATGGGAGATGAAAGGATGAAGAACACTCGCCTCCCCTCCCATGGCTGCAGGAGCTGGAATGTTCCCTTAAAATTCAGCATGGGGGAATGGCTGATGTTCCACCTCTCGTGTTCCCCCTCTGAGGTTGTTTTGGAGCATCTCCTTGTAGCTGTTTGACTCGAATCCTTTATTTCTGAGTCTGCCTGGGAAGATCCTTACAGCTTATAAATATAATGTGGGCCTTGGGCCCATCCAGCTCTTACAGAGAATTAACTGGTTTGGAGCAGCAGCCAGACTTCTGAGCCAAGAGAACAAAACAAGAGCAATGGTAAGGAAAATAAATAGCCATCAACAAAAGCAGACAGGCACAGGGTTTGATCTGCTTTGTTCTGCCAGACTCTGTGGCAGGAAGACAAAGATATCCACCTAATGGGGAGGAAACTCCTGAGCCAGGTCTTGTCCACACACAGCATTTCAGGTAAGGAAAATATCCCAGCCCTTTGAGGCACCTTCATGCAGACCTTCTCCCAGCACTGACCTCAGTCAGAGGCCAGATTTTGTGTGCAGGGTTTTCCTTTGCCAGAGTATGAACTTCAAAGTGTGAGAAAAAATGGGTTTCAGCCAGCGACCAAGAATGCTTGTTTTATTTATTTTAGTTTGGATTCTAATTCCCTTCTTACTCCTTCTATGTCTGTGGGGATAAAGCAGGATTTTCTTACCACTCAGACTGGGAATGAGAAGCATGGTTTGTGTCCTGGTGCTCTGCAGACATTCCCTCCCACTGGAGGCTCCTGCTCACGTCTCCAGTCAAATGATTCAAACAGCAGCAGTGCAGGGAGGGAAGCTGAGAGGGAGGAGCAGCACAGGTGGGCCTGGACAGTGGCAAGGCAGGAAAACCACGAGTGTTTGCATGAATCCAACCCCATCCATGTCAGTCCAGAAGTGTTGGGGTTAATGCAGCCAACAGCACAAGGCTGTGTGCTGTGAACTCTTTAATTTGGCACCAGAATGGCACCAGTTTAGCACTCAGCTCTTACCACGTACCACTGCTTGCTCTGAAGGGTTTCAAACCAATGTTATAAATGCTGCTCTTCCTCCTGCTGCCTAATCCAAACTGGGACGAGGTTTGGATCAGCATTCCTGGCTGTTTCCTCAGCCCTTGGGACTGCAGGAGCCACAGAGAGCATCTGGAGCAGGGTGAGATGTGCCCCCAGCTCTGCCCTGCCAGGCCAGTGGGGAGAGCTCAGCTCAGCCCCAGAGCTCCCAGCTTAGCCCCAGAGCTCCCAGCTCAGCCCCAGAGCTCCCAGCTTAGCCCCAGAGCTCCCAGTTCAGCCCCAGAGCTCCCAGCTCAGCCCCAGAGCTCCCAGCTCAGCCCCAGAGCTCCCAGCTCAGCCCCAGAGCTCCCAGTTCAGCCCCAGAGCTCCCAGCTTAGCCCCAGAGCTCCCAGCTTAGCCCCAGAGCTCCCAGTTTAGCCCCAGAGCTCCCAGCTTAGCCCCAGAGCTCCCAGCTCAGCCCCAGAGCTCCCAGTTTAGCCCCAGAGCTCCCAGTTCAGCCCCAGAGCTCCCAGCTTAGCCCCAGAGCTCCCAGCTCAGCCCCAGAGCTCCCAGCTCAGCCCCAGAGCTCCCAGTTCAGCCCCAGAGCTCCCAGTTCAGCCCCAGAGCTCCCAGCTCAGCCCCAGAGCTCCCAGTTCAGCCCCAGAGCTCCCAGTTCAGCCCCAGCTGTCCCAGTCCCATCCAGCAGAGGTGTGGGTGTCATTAATCCTGGCACTGCTCTTCCTCCCTGCTGCAGGTGCCCCAGGAATGTGCCCAGCCCTCCTGTGCCTGGGCTGCCACAGCTCTGTCAGATTCCACAAGTAAATGCTCCTTGTCTCCATAGGGTGAGCACTGGGATCATCCCTGCTTTATGCTCTGGCTCCAAAGTAAACCAGCACGAGCTCCATGACTCAGTGCAGCCATGAGGCAAAAATAGCAGGTTGATGTGCTGAGATGATGGGGAGAATCAAAGGGACACTGTCTCCCAAAACTAAAATGTCTGCAGATGAGCTCTCAGCCAGCGCAGGGCCAAAAGAAATGTTTCTTCCATGGACTTATTTATTTCTGAGATCTGAAAGGAAGCAGTTGCTGAGGACAAGTGCACATTGTGCTGAAGGTTTGAGAAATGAGACGTGGTGGCACAAAGACCCTGATAGTGGAGCTGCCATCACTGATCTGCATTGTCCTCACCAAGAGGGACTGAATAAAAGCTTGAACTGGGGCCAGTGGGAGTGAATAGAAGGGAATGGGGAGATTCCCACTGCCCTTAATGAGCTTTGGCTCTGAACCTACACCAAGAAACATCACCAGCAGTGAATAAACTGGATGGTAAAAATCCTTTCACCTTTGACAGGACAGGCTGGAATTAGTGAAGTGCCAGAGGGAATCTGTTCATGGTGCAGTTTTCCCAAAGGTGGCTGTGCCCCACTGCAATAGAAAGGCTGAGCTGTCAGTGTTGTCCTTGCATGGGCCAGCAGCTGCAGCCACCAGGCTGGAACCTCAAAGCAGGAATCCCAAACGTGTCCTGGCTCCACCACCTTTGCCAGCCTCCTCTGTCCCCCTCCCCTGTTACCTGGAGTCAGGTGTCACATTGAGAAGAGCAGCTGTGAACAGCTCTGGATAGGAACAGAAAGTGCTCCAGGAAAATGGGCACCTGTCTCCAGGCTGTGGTGATTCCTCTTGCTGGAAGGACTTGGTGCAGCCCTGGGGCACAGCAAAAACAAGACATTGACACAGTTAATTGGAAATTTAAGGAGGAAATGCAAGGAGAGCTTATAGAAGGACAGCAGGATTCATTTGTCTGTCCAGTTCCTGGTCATCCCAGGCTTTGGGTGTTGAAGGAAAGCAGCAGTATTCCACTTTGTTCATCATCCATGCTTTGAGTGGAATCCAATCTGAGGAGACCACAATGGCTTTTGCAGGCAGGCAGGGCTGGATGTGAGAGCCCTTCCCAGCAAGGTCAGCAATGAGTCAGTTCAGGGCCAGGAATTGTGCTCAGGAGCAGCCTGACGTGCAGCTGGAGACAACAGGCCCTCCTTTGTCCCCAGGAGTCCCCAGCCCTGCTCAGGCCCTTCCTTCAGCACTCTCTGCCCAGGAATTCCAGAGATAAAGCACACATTTCTTGGATGTCCTTTCCCAAGAAAAAAGCTGGTGAAACCTTGCTGTTCTCAGCAAGTGTGTTCTGCTGCTTGGGCTGTAAATAAATCAGTTATGTTCTTCCCATTTCTTCCCTTTCCCCAGATTTCTCCTTCAGCAGACTCAGACCCAGTGGGATGTCAGAGGTGGTGTCTTGGTTTGGAAAGCCAAGTGTCTGCTAAGGAAGGCAGGAGCCTCCCCTGAAATGGAGAATGCAAACCCCCTCCCTCTGAATTGCTGTAAATTTTAAATTAAGGGGCTCTCAGGCAAAAAATATGGGAGCAGGGAATAACAGTTCTTTAATAGGGAAGAAAATAAAAAGATAAAATAAACAATGCAGTAAATCAAACCCATACTAACAGAGTCAGAGCACAGCCTGACACCCTGTGGGTCAGGGTGCTGGCAGCAGTGCCATTGGAATTGTGGCTCAGCCCTCCTGTAATGCCAGGGGTGGTTCTGCTGGAGCAGGGATCCTGGAGAAGGGTGCACTCTGCCTCTGAAGGTCCAGGGGAAGAGGCAGCTGCTGTTCCTCTGGGAAATCCAGTGGAGAAGCTGTGCTGGTGTTTCAGAATCTCCAGACTATATCCAGTTAGGAATGCTTGGCTCCTCCCTCTGGCCTCACATCTCCCAATGGGATGCTGCAGTTCTTATCAGCCATGCAGGGACATCCAATGGCCTCTTATCAGCAGGGGTCTCCCTGGAGGGAAGAGTGGGTGTGAAAGAGATAAGGAAAACTGCCCACTGAACAGGAGACAGCTGCCATACAGATGGCAAATAGATACAATTTGCTTGGCAATCCAGGACAGGGGGGATGGGAGGAACCATCTCCTGTCAGGGCATTCTGATCCAGTGGTGGGATCCAAACTGCTCCTGCTCCACAGCTCCCCTGTGTGCTCCTGGGAAAGCCACTGGGGCTCCATGTCCTGCTCCTCCTCTGCACAGCTGGGTGAGGATTTGCCCACGCTCCCATCAGAGCTGTGCTCCAGATCTGCAGTGACACAGGGGCTGAGGTTATCCTGAGCAAGGAGCCTCAGCCTGGCAGGATCCCACATTTGCCAGCAAGGAGGGAATGTGCTTTGGGATTAAACAGGAGAAGGATGGCACTGCAGCCTCCCGTGGCCCCCTGGCATGGGGCTGAGCCCAATGGGCCCTGGCAAGCTGAACTGGAGCTGCAGTCCAGTAAAACCTGTACCCATGGCTGGCAGTCCTGCTTCTTCCTGGCCAGGATGTTCAGTAACAGGTGAAGCTCACAGGTAAAAATAAAAAGTGCTGGTCCTCTTTTCTCAAAGCCCCCAAACTCTGGGCTCTCTGCAGGCCAGGCACCTGCCATCTCCCAGCCTTTAAGGAACAAACAGTGCTTTTATAAAAGCCCTGGTATCCCTAACAATGCCACAAGGCTCTTCTCTGCAGAGGCTCTTTGTCTTCTGAGCACCAGGAAGAAGGAAAATACTGCAGGGATTTCCTACTCGGAATGACAGAGGTGGAATAACAAGGGCTTTCAGTAGGAAACAAGGATTTAAAAATCAGCAAGGTGGGCTCTGAAGACTGGCTTGTGCATTTCTCATCTGCTTCCTTCAGTTATCATCTCCTTGTCCAAGCATTTGGCTCAGTCTCTGCTGCTGTGTTTGGCAGGGAGGGTTGAGATCCCCCTTTTGAGCTTGTACTTTTCTCAGATAAGGGTTACATTCATAGCATGGCTTAAAAATGAAACCACACCATGAAAATGCTACTTCATCTTTTTTTCTCTGAGCTTTAGCAACTTGAGCCAGGCTTGCTGCCTTTCTCCAGGCAGTGCTGAGGCCACACGGGCTGCTGGAGGATTTTCTGCAGCTAAAGGCACATTTGGGTGCTGTGTGTTACTCAGAGGCTTGTGGCAGCAATTAGTAGGTCACTGAAAACTTCTCCTCTTCTCTAGAATCATCCAGGGACATCCTCAGATTTATTGCCCCTTGCTCTGGCTTCATCCAAGGTGGGAGTGCTTGGTGTGGAAGTGCAGCCTCAGCCTTTCTTCAGGAGGGGCCCAGAGGGGATCTCCACTGGGACTGCTCTGGGTTTGCCTCAGTCCTCACTCAGATGTTGGAAAAAAGGACCAAGCCTCTGAAAAAAAGTTGGGCAGGAGGGGAGGACTTGCACTTCTCTGTGTCCACACAGTGTGTCACCCTTACTCTATCCACAGGGCTCTCCTTTACCATCCCCACAGGATCAGGGGTGCCTTTCAGAGGAGCAAACTGCCCTGGTTTGCTCTCAGCCCTTGAACTGGCACCGAGCAGGTGAGATTTCCCTGGGGACACCCTCAGCCTGCAGAAGGATGGAGCTGGCAGCTCCTTCTGAGGCAGCCCTGGCTGCAGAGCCACCGAGGGTTGCTGCCAGCACCCGTGGGATGAGGGGTGTTCCAAGGCCAAGAGCTGCCTCTTCCTTCTCAGCATTATCCCAGAGCACTGAGGAAATCAGCTGCCCTTTGAGCCCTTCCTTCAGGAAGGTTTCCCATTTCCACCTGCTGGAGCCAACAGTTGGCAACACCAGCACTGCCAGAGCCTCTGCAGGAAGATTGGTCTGGTCTGTTCTGACAGCAGCATCCCTCCCCTTTCCTAGGTGGAGCTGTAATGGAGGATAATTCCTGTGGAAAAGGCAAGGTGCAGGATCTGAAAATCACAGTCATCTTTCCAAGGAGACAGATGATTGTTGGAGGTGTGCAATGCTGGGGTGCAATGTAGCACATCTCTGTTCCCCACCTGGGCTGGGTTTATTGCTCCAGCTCTGCAGGGCTGTGGTGCTCTGTCAGAGGCACACAAAAGTGCTCCCACCACTTTCATGGGATTATTTCAGGAGTAAGGGGCTCTTCAAAATGCACCAAGGTAGCACAATCTGGCAGATTCTGCTACCTTGTAATAAGGAGCATTTCACAAGGCAATTTCTGCCAATTTTATTTGCTGTATTAAAATTTAATAGGCATGAAAGCACCCAGGTGCTGTAGAAAAATCTAACACTGTTCTACAAAAATTGTTTTAAAAACCAAGCATTTTCTGTGTTTTCTATTAGTGCAGATTGGCACAATCAGAAGTTGTTCTGCTGTGCATGTCTGTGCCATAAAATTGAGGCACAGAGGAGTTGTCTGTGGGCTGCTGGTCCCAAATTGTGGGCTGAAGTTATCAGCCTGTGCTAAAACACTGAGAATTCTCCTAGAGGAGTTTTTCTGTTTGCTCCAAGAACATCAAAGTGCTAGAGCTTGATGGCTGAATAATCACAGAATCAGAGATTCATTGAATGATTGGGGTTGGAAAAGCCCTCAGAGACCTCAGAGTCCAACAGTGCCCAGCACTGCCAGGCCACCCCTGCCCCGTGTCCCCGAGTGCCACATCCCTGTGACTCTAAATCCCTCCAGGGATGGACACTCCACTGCTGCTCTGGGCAGCTGTGCCAGGGCTGGACAGCCCATTCCAGGAGGGAATTTCCCCAAATATCCAACCTGAGCCTCTTCTGGAACAATCTGAGGCCGTTCCCTCTCCTCTGTCCCTGTTCCCTGGAGCAGAGCCCAACCACCCCCGGCTGTCCCCTCCTGGCAGGAGCTGTGCAGAGCCAGAAGGGCCCCCTGAGCCTCCTTTGCTCCAGGCTGAGCCCCTTCCCAGCTCCCTCTCCAGGCTGAGCCCCTTCCCAGCTCCCTCAGCCTCTCCTGGGGCTCCAGCCCCTTCCCAGCTCCGTTCCCTTCACTCCAGCCCCAAAATGCCATTCCTGAACTGCCCCCAGGACTGGATGTGTGGCATCGATCACTTCCCTGCTGGCCACACTGTTGCTGAGACAAAATCATGTAATAAAATTATATCATCCTTAACAAAACAATAGCACCCTTCAGACCCCTTCTCCTCACCCTGGAAAGCCAGGCTGGATTTTAGAAGTCCCTTTAACAAGTGACCTCATGGCACCCTCACACGGTGTCAGCTCAGTTCTGTGAGATTTCACTGTTCTTTATCCTCTTCTTTGAATCAAGAAAGCAATGCCTCTGGATGACAAGGGGAATATTCCAGGGTCAGCTGCTAATTTTTGCTTTTTGCCATCCAGTTTGGCAGCAGCTTATTACAAGTGTTGGCCTGCACAGCAATTGCAGAGGTTTTGCAATGGTCTGCAATGTTGTGGTGATAAAGAATTATTTACTGCTTCAGTCTCACAGCAGTGCTGAAGTCACTCCTCCACCCCCACCAAACACAAACACAAGGTAGGGAAGATGGTTTGGAGAAGGAGGGAAAGCATGGATCTCACTTTAGCAGTGACTGAACACTTCCCTAGCCTGGATGAGGCTCCTTTCCAAGGGCCACATCCCTCTGGCAGCTGTAGCAGCTGCTCACTGAAAAGTCCTGTTATTCAGCTGCACTCCTGCCTTTGTTAATGCAGTTTAGCAGCTGGAAATCAGGAGGAGAGCCAGGAGCAGCCAGCTCCCAGGGTGCCTGCACAGCCCTGGCTGCAGGGATGGAGCTGCTCCCAGCACAAAGGCACAAATCCTCCCTTTGGCTCTCACATTCCTCCTGCTTTCTGCACAGGCAGATTTAAAACTCTGCCTTTGGATGCTTGTGGAGAAGCAGGAAATATCTAAGGATAGCAGGAATTATCTAAGGATAGCAGGGAATAAAGGTTAGCTGGGAAAGGAACCCAGGAATGGGAGAGGGAGAGGCAGCTTCCAGCGATGTTCCCATTCAGCACCAAAACATTTCAGAACATAAGATCACCCACAGTGGATCCTGTCAGAGATTTACCCACTCCAGCACCCAGGGGCTCTGGCTGGAGCCTTTGGGAGGGCACTGAGGAAATTTTCCAGGGTTGGTTTCCCAGCCTGGCACAAGCTGCCAGAGAGGTTTTTGGCTTAGTAATCCCGATTTCTTTGCTGTGACCTTCCCCACGCTCCTCTGGAGGGCACGGGATGCTTTTAACACCCACAGCAAGGTTTTCCAGAGCAAGGTGCACACAGGAACCTCTCCTTTGCCTTCTTTCCAGCACATCACCTGCTGCTTTCATCTGCTGCTCCTCAAGGCTCTCAGTGCAGCTCTTGCTGCCTCTTCACCTCCTTGAATTTAAAGGCCTCCATCATTCCCACCCTCAGGCTGGAAACTCACAGTTCCCTTAGCCATTGCTGGTATTGAAGCTGTTCCATCTCACCTTATTACTTTTTTCTTTTTTCCTTTTTCCAATGGAGTTTCTAACTTGATGCTGGTAAAAAAGCAATTCCTTCCTCTGCACCTGTGGAACAAACAGCCCAAGGAGTGGTGGAGCTGGCCAGGATGTTGATGTGGAAAAGGTTTTAGCCCCCCCAAACCCACAATATATTCTAAGAGAACTGCAGGGAGCTCCCATCAGCCAAGCAAATGAGAAGCAGAGCAGAAAGCACTCTTGAAGCTACCTGGGAGAGGTTCTGAGACAAATTTCCCACCTGCCTGGGTCTGTTTATTCCCGTGCCGAGCTCTGTTTTCACCAGCTCACACTTTGTGCTTGAGGAAGCCACCTGTGCAGGACAGCCCCAAGCAGAGACCTGAACCCCTCATGCAGAAACTCCATCTCCCCAGCCCTGCAGAATTCCATCCTCTCTCCTTTCCTTTCCCTTCCATCAGCTGAGCTGTGCAGCTCCTCACCCCGGTGGCAGCAATTTTAGGGTCCCTCCATGCTCTGAAGCTCAGCCTGAGGCACCTCAGAGATCACTAAAGAGAAAGAACTTGTTTATCTCTTTCTCATTCTTTTAAACACTCCCAAGATGAGCATGCAAACTCTCAGAGGTAAATCCCAGGCACAGACTGTGGGATGAGCCCACAGTTCTGCCATGGAAGTCACAATGGACACCTGATAGTGCACCTGGCTGGGCTTTCACTCTCATCAGAGTGGAAAAACCCCTCAGGTTTTGTGCTGGCCACTGTTCCCAAGGCTGCCTTGCCCTCTCCCTGCATGCTCTGACAGAAAAGCAGAGCCACAGATGATTAGATCATTTCTCTCCTCAGCTGCCTGTGGTCTTTGGCCACGTGCTGTCCCCAAGAGCCATTCTATAGGAAACTCCAGGGAAAATAGGAAAGCTGCTTATTTTTCTTGGCATCTGAATGATTGTTCTGGCCAGGCTGAGTCCAGTTTTGTGTGTGTTTATGTCACACTTTATTATTTGCATGGCCAGCCCTGGTAAGGCTTTCAGGGGCTGGTGGTTTTGTGATTTGCACAGCCCTTGCTCTCTCTGCCTTTGCTGCTCTCCCCTGGAGTTGTGGCTGTTTCCTTTTTGATGGCCACTTCCTCCTGAGGGAGCAGTAATTTATGGTCAGAGGTTAACCTCATTTGCTCAAGTATCCAGCTCCCATGCCAATAGATCTATAAAAGTGGAGAGCAGGGATGAAAAGATGGGAAATAAATAAACCAGATCTTCTCCAAATGACACACAGAGCCCTTCCTGGGGAGACACGGAAACAAAGGAATTCTTGCAGGGTTTGAGATCAGGATCAAACCCAGTGTTCTGCCTTTGTTGGTGCATCTGCTCCCTGAGCCAAATGTGCAGTGATGGACACCTTGGGGCAGAACATTCCCAGGTTTTTATGGAGTTCTGTGCGACCCTGGGTCCTCCCCTGGT